>NC_091125.1:167425396-167450396 GCF_040183065.1 Periplaneta americana
GAATGAAGTTAAAATGAAAAATAATCATAATATGGCTATTTAAACACACTTTTTTTAAATGGTGGCCGTTCATTCCGTTACAGACTTCAGTTCTTTTGTGCATATTATCGTACTATAGGCTATTGCATCTAATTCCAATTACCAGTTTCGTACCAGTAACTTATGTTGAAATAATTCTGTACCTACTCTATAAAAGAGTACCTTACGTACTGTAAATTCAATCTTCACTTCTGCCCGACCCGCACAGATAAAATTACTCAGACATGCTATCTACTGTCCATCCAAGTGATTATGTCGCAGGATGGTAGAAAGGGAGGAAAATCATGTGACAGTTAATTACTTAACGAGTCCCTTTTATTTAAGTTATTTTATTACGTAGACGTCCAACTCCTAACAGAAATTAATGTTTTCAGAAAAGAGCTCAGACATCCCAGCCACTAGCCTTTAGAGAGGGGCGAGCAGAAGCAGGTGAGGGAAATCGGGATGCAACGTAGGCAAACGGACGACAGTACCTGTGCGAAAATATGATTCAATATTGAAAACTCTTTCATCACTGGAAAAGCGAACATATTTCTGAAACGTACTCTACTCACTAACTCAGTACTGTTTTCTCTATTCGGCCTTGGTTCTGTGTGGAGGACAGTTGGAACTTGATTAGTAGAAGGAGTGGGAGTGAAGTACATTCAAAAACTCAGGTACAATAAAAATTGAAGTCAAAATAAAATGATGTCCCTGTATAAGGCTGCCATACCATAGGTAGGATATGGTTCCCGGACGACAGGTCGAGCATCAGCTGGTGAAGTGCTTCCTACAACGGCGAAAGGAGAAATGGATTATGATACCTACCTTACAGTAGATGTTGAAAGTGTCCTTCCGCTCGTACACAAGCTTGATATCGCGAGAATATCTTATCTCTCACTCGCCTGAGCTCATGAACTGTTGTATAATGTTTGTAGGCCTGCAGGGTGGATATACACGATCTTCTCTGAGTTGCCGTATATAGCAGCGATTACAGAACGGTGGTAAAGTTTGTGTCTTTAGACGAGTTTGTAAACTTGCGTCAGAATGAGTGATATCCTTCCTCTCGACCACTTCCGAAAGTAAACACGGGTATGTTCTGTCACCAGTTGTTAATGTCTGTTGACGACAGTATGGCTTCCGGGTAAAAACGAACACCACTGGCACATTGCATAACTTATTGCAAGTACTGTACTTCTGCCAGCTATGAAGCCGAAGAGCTAATACTTACTTACTGGCTTTTAAGGAACCCGGAGGTTCATTGCCGCCCTCACATAACCCCGCCATTGGTCCCTATCCTGAGCAAGATTAATCCACTCTATCATCATATCCCACCTCCATCAGATCCATTTTAATATTATCTTCCCACCTACGTCTCGGCCTCCCTAAAGGTCTTTTTCCCTCCGGCCTCCCAACTAACACTCTATATGCATTTCTGGATTCGCCCATACGTGCTACATGTCCTGCCCATCTCAAACGTCTGGATTTAATGTTCCTAATTATGTCAGGTGAAGAATACAATGCGTGCAGTTCTGTGTTGTGTAACTTTCTCCATTCTCCTGTAACTTCATCCCTCACCTTATTCTCAAACACCCTTAACCTATGTTTCTCTCTCAAAGTGAGCGTCCAAGTTTCACAACCATAAACAACAACCGGTAATATAACTGTTTTATAAATTCTAACTTTCGGTTTTTTTTTGATAGCAGACTGGATGATTAAAGCTTCTCAACCGAATAATAACAGGCATTTCCCATATTTATCCTGTGTTTAATTTCCTCCCGAGTATCATTTATATTTGATACTGTTGCTCCCAGTTATTTGAATTTTTCCACCTTTTCAAAGGATAAATTTCCAGTTTTTATATTTCCATTTCGTACAATATTCTGGTCACGAGACATAATCATATACTTTGTCTTTTCGGGATTTACTTCCAAACCTATCTCTTTACTTGCTTCCAGTAAAATTCCCGTGTTTTCCCTAATCGTTTGTGGATTTTCTCCTAACATATTCACGTCATCCGCATAGACACGCAGCTGATGTAACCCGTTCAATTCCAAGCCCTCTCTGTTATCCTGGACTTTCCTAATGGCATACTCTAGAGCAAAGTTGCAAAGTAAAGGTGATAGTGCATCTCCTTGCTTTAGCCCACAGTGAATTGGAAACGCATCTGACAGAAACTGACCTATACGGACTCTGCTGTACGTTTCACTGAGACACATTTTAATTAATCGAACTAGTTTCTTGGGAATACCAAATTCAATAAGAATATCATATAATACTTCCCTCTTAACCGAGTCATATGCCTTTTTGAAATCTATGAATATCTGATGTACTGTACCGTTATACTCCCATTTTTTCTCCATTATATATGTCGAATACCAAATATCTGGTCAATAGTCGATCTATTACGCCTAAAACCACACTGATGATCCCCAATAATTTCATCTACATATGGAGTTAATCTTCTCAAAAGAATATTGGACAAAATTTTGTACGAAGTCAACAAAAGTGATATTCCAATAAGACTGTGTATTACGACCAAGCTTAGAGGGACAAATACAGTACAAGTCAGTATACAAATTCCGGTTAAGCCGCTTTATTACACCAAAACGCATGTTCCCAACGTGATCCTATTAAGCGGAATCCACGTACTTATTTCTCGTTCTCATTGTTAAATATAAACTTCTCATTTCTGTTACCCTGCCCCAGGTGAAAAGAAATGAAACATGGGGCATCACTAACGACTGAAGATACAGACAGTTTCTTCTTCGTCATCGTGACATCAGCTGGAGACACTGGTGACTCAGGGTCACTTGGCAAGTCGTGCACGTATGTCCTGTTAGCTAATTATTCGTGAGGGGACCTTCTTTGTCTAGTCTAAGGTTCTCATAACACGATTCATTGGCTCTCTGACCTGTTACATAACCCGAGGAGGGGGACAACGGCCCGGTGTTAGCTCAGCTGAGATCTACTTACAAAAGATGTCTAGAATTTGATCTACTGAGGTCTTTAGTACACAAAATGGCTGCGAAGGCAGCTTTTCTCAGTCTACGCACGTTGATGAATGTTCATAGCTAGTACCTCGTTTTCGCAAACCGTGGATTCACAAAAATCTTTTTCAGCTGACAATGGCAAACATTTTATGTTTCAAGCCTCCCCAGGTCAAAATGTCGTAAGTTTAAACTCGCGAAAAAAAAAAAACAAACAAACTTTGTTTTTACCACGAATTTATTCGAAATTAACGTTTTATGAGATTTTGATTTTTTTTTTTTTTGCGAAACTTTGATTTACAGATAGTGTCCAAAATATATATTATTGGAAGTCACGTAAATATGTGCGTGAATTAATACAATAAGCTTCGATGAAACTAGGTTTCTTGCCTGCCGTGCTATTGGCAGGCATGGGAGTGATTGGAGTTAGCTAGGTTTACGATTTTGTTTTAATTAGGCAGTGAAATTGTCTTAAAAACTTTAAGCGATTAAAATATAATCTCTTTTGCATTGACATTAATTATGTACAAAAGTTTCAATGTAATATTAAAATCCCATTTCTCTGGAATTCGTTACCTGCTAGCATCAGGGACTGTCGAAATAAAATTGAATTCAAACGCAAACTTACTAGGCACTTGGTCAGTAATTGATACTCGTTCAGACATGGTTTCTTGTAAATAGTTCTCTTAATCTACCACAAAATACTTCAATATCCGGTAATTTCATCACTATAGATTTTTGTTATTCTAGGTTTAATTTGTAATTCAGTAAATACAAAAATATTCTTTGTTCTTAACTTCTATGATAAAATGTCTAGCTTTCATTAATCAGGTAATCTTGTCGTACTTTAATTTTTATTGTAATTGTAAATTTAATATTAATTGTAATTTTATTGTTCATATTATAGTTGTAATCCCCTGATAGAGGGGCAGAGAAGGCCAGACGACCTTATCTCTACCAGGTTAAATAAATAAATACTGCTACTAAATACTATTTCTATACAGAATTTTGAATCTTACATTCAAACCGTATTTCCAGTGGCTTTATTTTTAAATATAAAGTAGAAAAAGCCTGAATGTTTCCTGGTAATGCACGATGAAAATCAAAAAGTCACATTTTTCATGCAAAATAAGTTTTTTTTTTTTTTTTTTTTTTTTTTTTTTTTTTTTTTTTTTTTTTTTCGAAATAACACCGAAGTTAGCTGAAATTAAAAATTTTTATTCGCCACAAAATAGAATCCTCGTTCATAGCTGATAGAAAACTATTATTTTTTTATTTATTTAACTTGCTAGCTATTGAGTACAAATTACATTTATAAACCAAAAATATTTCTAGTCACTACCGCAAGAGCCAGGCTCATGTACGGTGTGGTCTTAGCCAATAATATAACATAACATTTACAAGGACAAGAATGAAGAAGAAAGAGAAAAGAGAGAAAAATGCATATTTAATATAAATTGACAATCCGACAGAAGCCAGTGATATGCAATAAAAACATGAATATAGTCGACAGAAATAAAAGGTAAAAAAATACATTTGTTAATAGGCCTATTGTATATCATGGATATTAAAAAATTGCTGTCGAGAACATCTGTAAGGTTGAAAAATTAAATAGGCCATTTAATAAAATATTATAGAAAAATTGAGTAGCCTTCAGTAGATAATGCTCTCTCTCTTTGTATGCAATCATAGTGCGTTGAGATTAAAACCCAATCTATGTCACGTGACAGGGTAGCGAATCACGGAGGAGATAGCACCACTGTTAGCGACAATATGTATTTGCGTAAATATTGCGAGTAAATTATGACGATAGCTTAGATGAGAGGCTCGGGACAGAAACAGTTTTGCTGTAACGCATGCGTGGACCTCTCATGCAGTGGGAGCGTGATCCTTACTTGAATTTATTTTTGCGTGTACATTGCAGATTAAATGATTGAGATCCCTTCTTGCTCCGGTTACAGACCTTGCATTTACGAAGGTTAGGTTAGGTTAGGTTAGCTTTGGTTAGGTTAGCTTAGCTTAGGTAAGGTTAGGTTAGGTTAGTTTTGGTTAGCTTTGGTTAGGTTAGGTTAGGTTAGGTTAACTTTGGTTAGGTTAGGTTAGGTTAGCTTTGGTTAGGTTAGCTTGATTTCATTCGTCCATGTAGTAGTTAAAATTATATAATATGACAGTTTTTGATTCGTAATATTGATAAAAAAAATAATAGGCCTATAATGAAAACTGTGAATAATTTCATGGTTCCTAAATTTTTTTTTTTCGTTAAAGGCTAGGTATTTTTCTATAGGCCAGAAATAAAACAGCAACGCCGTCATAATTACTACTTTACGCTTTCGCGAACATTAACCGGAAATTTACTTTCCGTCATTTTAATGGTATTCCGTGAAACACACCTTTTTTCCTGTTAATTTCCTTGTGATAACCTAGTTTATGATCTTATTACATCTTCATTTTCTTTTAATGCATTCAAAAAAACCGCCGTTGTACTACATAAAACCTTAACTTATCTAATGGAGTGAATTATTTAAGAATATAGTCGCGAATTTGACTACCACCATTTCGATTATATTTTGTTTTATACGGCTCGGAGTCCACACCTGTGGAGTAACGGTCAGCGCGTCTGGCTTCGAAACCAGGTGGCCCGGGTTCAAATCCCGGTCGGGGCAAGTTTCCTGGTTGAGGTTTTTTCCGGGGTTTTCCCTCAACCCAATACGAGCAAATGCTGGGTAACTTTCTGTGCTGGATCCCGGACTCATTTCACCGGCATTATCACCTTCATATCATTCAGACGCTAAATAACCTAGATGTTGATACAGCGTCGTAAAATAACCCAATAAAAAATAAATGAAATAAAATATACGGCTCGGTACGGTCCGGTGACTAGTGGCCAGCGAGTAGCGTCGACTATCGATATTGGTCTGCCGTGGATGAATGAGTCAGTTTTAGGAAATGCCCGCTTTTGCATCATAACTTTCACCAGAGGAGAAGCTCTCGGCCATCCGCCTGCACGGCTTGCTCTCAGAGCTGTTTCATCGGCTTATTTGTCTCCAGACTTCTGCACGCACTTATTTATCTTGTGCGATAAAGTGGCTCACGTCGCCATTGTGTAAATACAGCCGCTTGTAGGCCAACGTGTTTCAGCGGAGTTCGCTTCTTGGGTCTTCTGCCCTCTCCGTAGCTTCCACAGATGAAGTATAAAAAATTAGGTCTATTTCATACAAATTTAAAAAAAAGTAGTCACAGAATGGTTAAAAAAAAACTTTGTCCACCAAGAAATGATCCACTGTAGGCTATATTCTACCATTTAAAAATATTCTCGATGACACCATAACTGGCACAACATTAGTCGCAAAAATATTTTGTTCCAATGAAAATATTCCTTTCGAAACTGAAGGTTTGACGTGTGAACCCTTGTCCCAAATCCCCACATTTAGTTTTAATTTCAATTACGTGTTACTTTTGTTGCTTCTCGTTTTCAACATTTGTCCTCATATCACGAAATAGATACTCGCTCACACCACCATATCACACTCTCCATTCCTAAACACAGAACATCCTTCCACTCTTCATCTTTCACCGTCTCTGCAGCTCATCTCTGGAACTCTCTACCACAACATGTCAGAGACTGTCGGACATTGTCTAGTTTCAAAAATAAATTAAAATTGCACTTTTTGAATTAGATTCCTTTCAGTTATAAGCCCCTTTCTCAGCCATAGTTTTGTAAAAATATAGGCTATATATTTCTTTTTCCTTCCTTTCCCCTTTTTGTCCTCTTTATTAGCCGATGAATTTATTATCATAGCCTTTTTATTGTGAATTTTATTTAATTTTCGTATTTCTTTTCTTTTTTATTATTATTTTATTACATTCCATTTTTATATATTCTTCCTTACGTTTTTCCATATTAACTATTTGTACTAAATGAGTTGCTTTCACTGTATTCCAATGTATTTTACTTTTTTTTTCTGTTATGGTATTATTTTCATGTTGTTTAGTGTCGATTTTATTATGCTATTATTATTATTTTTTATTTATTTATTTATTTATTTATTTATTTATTTATTTATTTTTTATTTTTTTTTTTGTAATATGTTAGTATTCTGTTCCTTAAGTTTTTGTTAAATTTTAAAACGCAGAATAAATACGGGAAATGCGTGTTATTATTCGGTTGAGAAGCTCTTATCATCCAGTCTGCTGTCCAAAAATCTGAAAGTTAGAATTTATAAAACAGTTATATTACCGGTTGTTCTGTATGTTTGTGAAACTTGGACTCTCACTCTGAGAGAGGAACATAGGTTAAGGGTATTTGAGAGTAAGGTGCTTAGGAAAATATTTGGGGCTAAGCGGGATGAAGTTACAGGAGAATGGAGAAAGTTACACAACGCAGAACTGCACGCATTGTATTCTTCACCTGACATAATTAGGAACATTAAATCCAGACGTTTGAGATGGGCAGGGCATGTAGCACGTATGGGCAAATCCAGAAATGCATGTAGAGTGTTAGTTGGGAGACCGGAGGGAAAAAGACCTGTAGGGAGGCCGAGACGTAGATGGGAGGATAATATTAAAATGGATTTGAGGGAGATGGGGTATGATGATAGAGACTGGATTAATCTTGCACAGGATAGGGACCGCTGGCGGGCTTATGTGAGGGCGGCAATGAACCTTCGGGTTCCTTAAAAGCCATTTGTAAGTAAGTAAGTATGTATACTTTGTGACCTGGTAGAGTGTAAGAGAAGACCCTATGGCCTTAACTCTGCTAGTATAAATAAAGAATTATTATTATTATTATATTATTATTATTATTATTATTATTATTATTATTATTATTATTGAAACACCTTGTATAATGATTAATGAATATAAGTTAGTTTATATTTGCCTAACGATTTTCCTGTCCATACTAAAGGAATCCGCCCTGTGTGTCAGTGTATTTTCTGTTATAAAAAATCACTGAGAAAGAAATGTTGGTGGCTATTTTCTAATGGAAAAATAAAACCCAACAGTGACTCTTAAAATCTTGTAGCATCTTAAATTTTCCAGTAACACAGCAACAGACAGCATGAGCAAAAAGAAACTGACTCATCTGAAATTAATGTTGTTGATATGAATATTGTTTGCGAAGGCTCCGAATACTGATATTATAACTTCATTATGAACCATGAAGATTATTTTTGACTGGCATCATTAGAACAATATGTTCAGCGTTTTAGAGATAACACAGTTACTATTTATGAGCTTGCTGTTGTTTGGATATCTTAGCAAGTGGACATTGAACTTCTCCGGTTTTGAACCATAAAATGTTGTGGACCTTCATGTAGGCATATAGGATAAACAATTTATTTTTCTTATGGCTTTTAAGGAACCCGGAGGTTCATTGCCGTCCTCACATAAGCCCGCCCTCGCTCCCTATCCTGAGCAAGATTAATCCATTCTCTATCATCATATCCCACATCTCTCAAATCCATTTTAATATCTTCCCATCTACGTCTCGGCCTCCCCAAAGGTCTTTTTCCCTCCGGCCTCCCAACTAACACTCTATATGCATTTCTGGATTCGCCCATACGTGCTACATATCCTGCCCATCTCAAATGTCTGGATTTTATGTTCCTAATTATGTCAGGTGAAGAATACGATGCATGCAGTTCTGCGTTGTGTAACTTTCTCCATTCTCCTGTAACTTCATCCCTCTTAGCCCCAAATATTTTCCTAGACACCTTATTCTCAAACACCCTAAATCTCTGAATAATTTCAAGGGAAAAATTGTTCCGGGGCCGGGTATCGATCCCGGGACCTCTGGTTGAACGTACCAGCGCTCTTTCCAACTGAGCTACCCGGGAACTCCACCCGACACCGTCTCAACTTTTCCATTTATATCCACAACACAACTCGCGTGGGCTGACGAAACGCCACAGATCCACATCGAGTGCACACAATCTCTGTGTGACTTGGAATTGTGGTTTTCTGTTAACGTACACAGTGACGTATATATTATGCAAATCTAGTCTTTCAGGTAAGGCTCCCTGTAAAGCAGATTTAAATAATTTAAAGGGAAAAATTGTTCCGGGGCCGGGTATCGATCCCGGGACCTCTGGTTGAACGTACCAGCGCACTTTCCAACTGAGCTACCCGGGAACTCCACCCGACACCGTCTCAACTTTTCCATTTATATCCACAACACAACTCGCGTGGGCTGACGAAACGCCAGAGATCCACATCGAGTGCACACAATCTCTGTGTGACTTGGAATTGTGGTTTTCTGTTAACTTACACAGTGACGTATATATTGTGCCAATCTAGTCTTTCTGGTAAGGCTCCCTGTAAAGCAGATTTGAATAATTTCAAGGGAAAATTGTTCCGGGGCCGGGTATCGATCCCGGGACCTCTAGTTGAACGTACCAGCGCTCTGTTCCTCTCTCAAAATGAGAGTCCAGTCCCTAACATATCCCATCTCCGTCAAATCCATTTTAATATTGTCCTCCCATCTACATCTCGGACTCCTCAAACGTCTTTTTCCCTGAGGTCTCCCAACTAAGACTGTGTACAGAGTGTTAAAAAAAAAAGTATCCAATATTTTGGGAGGTGATAGTTTGCATCAAAACAAGGAAAAAATATCTAATAAACATGGGTCCCACAACACATACTTTCTGAGATCTGTACACTTGTTCGTAGGAGGTGCTCTATTCATGGCAATGCATTTCTCTGCTCTATAATACAGCAAGCTACCAGATAATCATACCGTAGTTGACACCCCTGGCATGGAATAATGATACGTCGCAAGGAATACTGAAAAGAAAAGTCTGGTTGCTGTTATGAGCAGGGTTCAGCAGAGATGGTGTTGTGAATTTTCGTAATCACTATGTTTGGACTGATGAAAATCCCCATGCAGTTGAAGAAACAAGGCATCAGCACGATTCTCAATCAACTTATGGGCAGGCGTTCTTGGCGATAGATTAAGGGCCATACGTGCTACCACAGAGATTAACTGGGACTCGTTATCAGGACTTTCTAATTAACGTATTGCCTACCTTGCTGGAGTATGTGCCATGTCAGCAAAGACTACAGATGTGGTTCATGCATGATGGCACACCGGCATATTTTCTCCGCAATAAGCGTGAACACCTGACGCTGACACTTCAGGACCGCTGGATTGATTGGGGAGGCCCCACATCTTGGCCTGCTCGTTCCTCAAACCTAAATCCCCTAGACGTTTGGTTGTCAAGAACAACCAGGTAAATTTCAAAGAGTGCGTAATTTCTTACGTCGAAGGGCAGGAGAACTGCCATAAATGGACGTCACATTGAGCACCTCCTATCTCAGAAAGTATGTGTTGTAGGACCCATGTTTATTAGACATTTTTTCTTGTTTTGATCCACACTAGCATCTCCTAAAATATTGGAAAATTTTTTAACACCCTGTATACATTTTTGGGTTAACCCATACGTGCTACAATCCCTGCCCATCTCAAATGTCTGTATTTAATGTTCCTAATTATGGCGGGTGAAGAATACAATGCCCAAAGCCACACTTTTAACACTAATACTATTTTTTTGTGCGAGTTCGTTTGTTACATAGGTATATGGCGAAGTTACTGCTAAGATATAAAAATTACTCAACGCACACTCATGTAATCTAAACCAACGGTTTCACCCCAGGGATGAATTCCCTCCCCAAGGGCATTTTATAGTGTTTTATGAGGAAATGAGGACCATAAAATACAAATATATCAGATAAAGCTATCATAATTAGAAAATCGGCATATTCATATTCTTCAGACAAAAAAAAAAAAGAAAACAGTAAAAGTTCTTTCATTTGACTGTTACACTTTTACTGCATCATACTACTTTTGACAGTAAAATGGTACGAAAGAACGTGTTTCAACCAATCATAGCTGTTTATTGCTACAATTTTATCTCTTCCTTATAATTTGTTTTTTATCACTTCCCTAGCATTTTCTTGTTTTTATCACTTCGGCAGCGTTAGTTTCTTTGTTTGCCAGCATTTCAAACTGCAAATTATTTACGGTACTATAAAACATGCCTTGCGATCGTCATTTGTTTACCGTATACATAGAGCGTATTCCGAATCTCACCGGTGAGCAATCCGATGGCATCACGGTGTTCCGAATTCCACCGATGACGTCATTGATGCTCCACCGGTGTCGCACCGTTGCCATCAGCTTGCAGAGGTGGTGGCAGTCTCCATCAGGCGCCATCAGTGAATCTGATTGGTTCTTGTATAGGGCGGGAATTAGCAGACGAATAACATCGTGCACTGTTGTGTCATGGCGGTGTGTTCTGCTTTAGTTCTGCTGTATTGTTTGTAATGAGCTCATCGTGGAAACGATATGTTAATGGCTTATGAGCGAACATGTCAACGGACCCGTTAGTACTACCGGTTCAAGAAATAAATTGTTTATGCTATCTTTTCTTTGAACGAGATGGCAGTACGAAAATTTCGAAAAATTTTGCTAGCGTAGCACAGACTACAACTCGTACAGTCGTCATGACAGCCATCAATCCTTTCAGCAGTTTTGTTCCTTATTTCGCTGCAACGTGACGTCATTGAGGCCACCGGACCGGTGAGATTCGGAATACGCTGATAGTCAACTGATAATGGCGGCTCCGTGCAGACGTTTTGGTTAAGCTAACTTTCTTCTTCTAATCGTGTAATAGTCAATTGAATTCCAATCGAGTTTTGATTTTCTCTAGATAAATCAAAATCTCTAGTGAAATTACTGTTGATAAGACCTAAACGGTGCGCTATCACGTGATAACCACCTAACGTCTTTGTGAATAAGCAACTGAGTGCATTTAGAATCCATTGCAGAACGAAGATATGGAAATAAACTTGTTTTTAGTGGCCTTATTTTTATGTAATTAATCATTTTATTACTTGCCATAATATTTCTGCAAACTCAGAAACTAGCGACTTGAACTAGAACATGTACCTTCTCTCTATTCCTCTGCACACAACATCCTTCTACTCATCATCTTTCAGCATATCTATTCCACGCCTCTGGAATTCTCTCCCTGACCATGTCAGAGACTGTCGGACAATATCAAAATTCAAATTTAAATTTAAAAATCACATTCTAGTTCGTGGAATTGCTTGTTGAACACATGTCAGGTTGCGCAACTTCACCTTAACCCATGACATATAGTAAATATTGTAACTATGCTGTTGTAAAATTGAAAATTAATATGTAATGTATTATTATTATTATTATTATTATTATTATTATTATTATTATTACTACTACAACTACTACTACTGGGCGGCCGGGTAGCTGAGTTGATAGAGCAGCTGGCTACGGACTGGAAGGTCCGGGGTTCGATCCCAGGTGGTGACAGAATTTTTTCTCGTTGCCAAACTTTCAGAACGGCCCCGAGGTTCACTCAGCCTCCTATAAAATTGAGTACCGGGTCTTTCCCGGGGGTAAAAGGCGGTCAGAGCGTGGTGCCGACCATACCACCTCATTCTAGTGCCGAGGTCATGGAAAGCATGGGGCTCTACCTCCATGCCCCCCAAGTGCCTTCATGGCATGTTACGGGGATACCTTTACCTTTTACTACTACTACTACTACTACTAGTTATCAATATCATCATTGCTATCTCTGTTTTCTTTCTTTTTGTTGTATTAGCTCGATGAGAGCTCTGTAGTGTTCTTTTGACTCTCTAAAGGGGTTATCTTAATTTGTATCATTTTCATCAGTGTTTGTATTTCTTTTTTGTATTTGTATGTGCTATCTGGTAGGATGGAAGAGAAGGTCTTATGTATGTATTTATTCACACTGCAGTGGGTATATACCCGGTGGCAGTGGTAACTAATTACACTCAATAATGACAATAATAAACTTATTAATTAAAAATACAATTAATAATAATACTAATAATTAATACTAATAATAATAATAATAATAACAACAACGACAGGGAATATACTAAATTAAATAAACGATCACTTAAAATAACATTTGAAATAAATCTCATTTGTATCTTAAAACTAAGATCGAACTAAAACCCACGAGTATGATATGTTCATATCTGCACAAGTACCTTTCAAATTACACTCATTTCGCTGTCAACTCACTCATTGCAATGGAACTACGACACATTTCACTGATTCTATCCTGATTTCACTAACACTTCAAAAACATTTCACTTTCAAATACTATGCACTGCTACTATAAACTATAAAGCTTCACTGACAGGAACACGTTTCACTTACACAGCACACTTCACTGACACGACATACTTCTTCACTGACACAACACTTCAATAACAACATATCATTTACACCCTTTAAATACTGTGTATAATTACCGTCTATTAGTAAGGTCCTTAAGCCTATTTTTAAATACAGTTTTGGTTGTTGGTAAAGCCTTTAGTAAGTCTGCAGGTAAAGCATTCCAGTCCCTGATAGTACGATTGAGAAAAGAAAACTTTCCAGTGTCCGTCCTCTGCCTTCTTTCCCTCAATTTATATGAGTGGCCTTAATCCTGTCAGATTAAATAAATTATTATTATTATTATTATTATTATTATTATTATTATTATTATTATTATTATTACTTTGAAGCAAGTGAAAAAACCATATGCATGTATTATTTCAGAGTTTATTTCCTTTGCTAGGGTAAAAAATTCTTTCACTTTCACTCTTCCAGTTTTATCTGCGGCAGCCTTTATTATTTTCATTTTCTCGCGGCAAACCGGTTGAAAATGGCTGAACTAGGGGGTGGAGCAATGAATTCTGTTGACTTTATTTGCGTCAAACTCAATACTTGGCAAAAAAAATAGTAATAATCCGGTTACAAGGTTGGCAGCAACATTAACTAACATATCATTAAGTTCATTTTGGTTTTATTGATTTTGTTTTTACATTTTTTTCTTTTCTTTTCCTCTATAGAACGGAAAGTTGAGCCCAGCAGGAAGAATTCTCCAAGGAAGGATAAAGACGAAGCGAAACGAGCGAAGCTCCACCTCATGTGTTTGTGCAGTGACGTCATTACAGGGAACGAGCTGATTTTTTTTTAATCCCCCCCCCTCAAGTTGTCGTAATATTGTGGGTCTCTGGGCCGATATATAAAAAGTTTTGCAGGAATCGTCTGTGATATTTGCTAGTTATCTCTTTTTTATATTCTAATAATAATAATTGAGTGTAGTTACATTGTGTCTAACACGGTTTCGGTGGTGTTCTGTCCAGTGTTCTGACGCCACAGGGTGGTTCAGAGTGTAGTTTTCTATGCTGGATGCGGTGCTAGTGACTGTGCATACTGTATGTGATACCACTCCCTCCCAAGTGACTGTGATTGGATGCTGACGAAGCCGTCTTTCCTGTCCCATGTTGAAGGCTATGGTTGCGGGCCAGACGGTGGAAAATCATAATGACATGTATTGCACTCCCATCACACAATATGAATACTACCAGGAGTATTACCCCCAGCAGCCGGAGCTCTGCCCTGCACATCCGCAGCTCTGCACCGTCCACGGAGAATACGGTAAGGCCAAATGCACTCACTATACTGGCCAGTGTTAGGCTCTGGCTGACTAAACTAGAGGTGGGAAAAAAATGACAACGGTTATTTTGGAACTGTTCAAAAAATAACAGCACAGTCTACTACGTGGTACAGTCATTAAGTTCTAATACTGAGCGCATAGTGGCGTTGTGGTGCACTATAGCGCATAGGTAGCGCCATAGTATGATACCTTGTCAGTTAGTCTCTCGACCCAACAAGAGACAGTTGAGTGCATGCACTGTAAGCAGAACTACGGTCTTTGTTGTGACGGTGATTTGAATGCGCGCGTCGGAACTCGAGTATGTTGCAGTTTGAGCAACGGGCAAACGTCACGTTCTGTCAGAAATTAGGCGAAACTGCTACAGACGTGGCCAAATTATTAGCAAAATGAAAAATTTTTATTATATATTTTTACAAAATATGATTCTTCAATTTAGACTACAGTTGACATTTTTGTGTATTTCGAAATAATTAGCCAAATTGAAGATTTGTATTGTATATTTTTCAAAATTCAACTTTTCAATTTGGACTACATTTGATATTTTTGCATATTTACAAATTATTAGCAAAACTGAAGGTTTTTATTGTATATTTTTATAAAATTCGATTCTTCAATTTGGACTACAGTTGACATTTTGGATATTTCCAAATTATTAGCAAAACTGAAGATTTTTGTTTTATATTTTCACAAAATTTGGCTCTTCAATGCAGTTAACATTTTTGCTAATTTACAAATTATTAGCAAAATTGAAGATTTTTATTATATATTTTTACAAAACTTGACTCTTCAATTTAAACTACATTTGACATTTTTGCATATTTCTGTCTACTGTAATGATGGAAATATGCAAAATTGTCAACTGTAGTCTAAATTGAAAAGTCAAATTTTGTCAACAGAATTATCATAAAAATCGTCAATTTTGTTAATAATTTGTCCACGTCTGTATAACCGATCATAACTGGAGACGAAACATGGTGTTTCCTTTACGATCCGCAACTGAAGCGACAATCCGCCACCAGGAAAACGCCATTATTTCCACGACAGAAAAATCCGCAACAAGACAGGTCAAAAGGCAAGGTGATTCTTTAACAGTTTTTTTTATTCAAATGGAATTGTTCACATAGAATTCATCCCACAAGGTGCAACTGTAGACAAGATCCTCTACAAAGAGATTCTTGGCCGTTAAGCAATTCAATTCGTCGTAAGCGTCCTGAGCTTTGGCATAGGAAGAATTGGCTGTTGCTACACGACAACGCCCCTGCACATCGCTCCATCCTTGTCCAAGACGAACTTGCAAGGCAACAGGTCGCTGTTTTGCCACACCCTCCGTACTCACCTGATCTCGCACCATGCGATTTTTTTTCTCTTTCCCCTCATGAAATCAATCCTACGAGGGCGTAATTTTTATGCGGCCGAAAAGGTCATGACTGCCACAAGAGAAGCCGTACGGCATCTTCCTGCCAACATCTTTCAGCGGTGCTTCCAGCAGCTACACCAACGTTGGCAGACGTGCATAGCGGCCAACGGCGACTATATTGAGGGAGGATGTCGATCTGTTTAAGTGTACGCCGTATCACGCGGCATCTTCTGAGACATCCAGATTCTTGTGGGTGCCTACCCTCCAGGCGTCAGTGTCAGAACTTAATGACTGTACCACGTATATACAGTCGTGAAGGTCAATATGTAGTAAAAATGCAAACATGGATAGTTGCCCACCACTAGGATCGCTACTATCGCCTCATCATCGCAGATCTCTCTCTTAGCAGACGACAAAATATGTTACACTTTCGTTGTCGTGTTCTTTTGGAAAAATTAACACCTTCCTTCCATTATTGAAATATTAAATGCATAAAATTAATTTATTATTTTAATGAAGTATATTAAATTCCACCATAAACTCGAAGATACCTGCAAGAAATAAGTTAATATTATTTCTGTTTGTGCAAAACGAACTGAAATTTACTATAATACCTTCACTCATTCAAGATTATAGCGATAATTAATTTTCAAACCAGTAAATATTAATTTGCATTTCCCTTTACAACAATAACAATGGAAATATGAATTAATGGAGTAACTTACGTGTACCGGTACTTGTAGTGTAGGCTTACGTAGTTAACAAAGTGGGATAAGGTTAAGCAATAATAATCACACCAGAATTGGAAATAAAACGTGATCAATAAATTTTATTGTAACAGAATTTTTCTACGTCTCTAGTAAAGCAACAAATAAAAATAACAAAATTAACAGCTATAATTAAAAACATATCCTTTGAAAAAAAAGTAGGCCTAAGCAATAATAATCCCACCAGAATTGAATATAAAACGTGATCAATAAATTTCATTAAAACAAACTTAATTTTTCTACGTCTTTAGTAAAATAACACATAAAAATAATAACAAAATTAATAGCTACAATTAAAAATATATCCTCTGAAAAAAAAGTAGACCTAACCTTTATTTCTCTGGAAATTTAGCAGCCTAAATGACAGAACTTTAACCGGCATCTAATGTCCTTTCGGTTAGGCTGAAACATTTCATTGTGAAATTTGAGGATATAATGTATTCTAACAGTCACAAAGAACTTCAAAATTAAGAGTTTTGTTTCTGCACAGCATTCTTGTGGAAACCAGGAACCTTTCTAAATCTTTCGGAAATCGGAAAAAGGATAACTCTGGCCTCTTTTTCTTACTGTTGCTACAATTTATAGCACTACAAACGTCTCCTCCTTGTCCCATATTATTATTCCAATTATTATATTTTAGCCATTAACATTTTCATTACAACCAATAACGAACATTTCACAAGCATCAATGTGAAATACGCAACGAGCTGGCACTCGATAGAAATACGACACAGTCCAAAGTCGACCTTGGACAGTCTATTGTTTCTAGTTGCTAACCGCTTGGAGCGCTTTATCACGAGATTTGCAAAAAAAACACCTCAAGTTTCGCGACTGTATATAGTAGACTGTGGTAACTGCATCTTGGAATACTACGTTCCAAAATAACAGTGTAGCTCTGAGCTAGTACCACAGTCTACTATATACAGTCGCGAAGCTTGAGGTGATTTTTTTTGCAAATCTCGTGATAAAGCGCTTCAAGCGGTTAGCAACTAGAAACAATACAGTGTCCACGGTCGACTTTGGACTATGTCGTATTTCCATCGAGTGCTAGCTCGTTGCGTATTTCACATTGATGCTTGTGAAATGTTCGTTATTGGTTGTAATGAAAATGTTAATGGCTAAAATACAATAATTGGAATAATAATATTTTACTAGAGACGTAGAAAAATTAAGTTTGTTTTAATGAAATTTATTGATCACGTTTTATTTTCATTTCTGGTGGGATTATTATTGCTTAGGCCTACTTTTTTTTTTCAAAGGATATGTTTTTAATTATAGCTGTTAATTTTGTTGTTATTTTTATTTCTTACTTTACTAGAAACGTAGAAAAAGTAAGTCTGTTACAATAAAATTTATTGATCACGTTTTATTTCCAATTCTGGTGTGATTATTATTGCTTAACCTCATCCCACTTTGTTAACTACGTAAGCCTACACTACAAGTACAGGTACACGTAAGTTACTCCATTAATTCATATTTCCATTATTATTGCTGTAAAGGGAAATGCAAATTAATATTTATTGGTTTCATAGTTAATTATCGCTATAATCTTGAATGAGTGAAGCGATTATAGTAAATTTCAGTTCATTTTGCACAAACAAAAATAATATTAACCTATTTCTTGCAGGTATCTTCGAGTTTATGGTGGAATTTAATATACTTCATTAAAATAATAAATTAACTTTATGCATTTAATATTTCAATAATGGAAGGAAGGTGTTAATTTTTCCAAAAGAACACAACGAAAGTGTAACATATTTTGTCGTCTACTAGGAGAGAGATCTGTGATGATGAGGCGATAGTAGCGATCCTAGTGGTGGGCAACTACCCATGTTTGCATCTTTACTACATATTGAGCTTCGCGACTGTATATAGTAGACTGTGCTAGTACGAAATACTTGCGGTTACAAATACTCGTTTCACTTTGGAACTACATTATGACAACGCCTGTTGTGTTTTTTAAGATGCCTTATAAATGTTCGACTGCAAAATATGCCGACATTGTGTATGTTTATGGTTTGTGTGATGGAAGTTCCTTGCGTGCCGTCGCTGAATATGAACAGAAGGGTGCCATATCGAAGAGTATTTACTGTCTATGGGGTTGGATGAAAGACTTGGTATAGCAAAGGAAGTTGAAAACGAGAGAGGCGCTAATCGACCGTGTTTTGGATGCGGCATAAAGACAACCACGTGCAACTCTCCCGAGCGATGAGCGCGATTAACCCCCGAGCGCAACAGTGCATTGAAGCAGAAAGATTAAATCATTAACAGAAAAAAAAGCAATTAATATAAAAATTATAAATTGAAAATATGTGGTTCCCTCAGTGATAATATTGTTAATAATATAATTAGAATTAAAAATCCTACATCTTTAATTGTGAAGTAAGGATGAAATGGAATTTGAAAATGTGCGAAAACATCGACCCCGACGTCTAGAATATTGGGTATGTATGAATACGTGAATATGAACTTTAAATTTGTCGGTTATCTGTCTCTAAATGCGAGTTAGCACAATGGAATCTCAGAAGTTTTTGTGAAATCAAGGAACCATACCTCCGTAACCGTTCGAAAACTGACCTATATTCATATTATGAGCTTTTTCACTCAGAATGACTTCAGAATTCACATCGTAAATTTTTTACCTTTCCTCGTGATCACCCTGTATTTACGCGAAGTTAAAAAAAAACATACAAAAATCGACAGAGAATGAAAGACGAAACTTATTAATGCTAACACTGTGTGCACAATAAATGTCGCTATTGAGCATTCACCACGTGGGAACTGTAACTATGGCAACTCAACCGTTGTTACCATAGCAACAGACATTGTTTTTCCGATCGCAGCGCTAATGTCATATCCCATCTTAAAAAAAAAGGTATAAATGCATCACTTGAAAGGCAGAAAAGAAGACTAACCAAAAGACGTAAAGTATGTTTACTTTCATTTTGTGGAGTTAGAAGGCTCCTTTGAAACCCATTTTACAGATTTACGACTTTCTACACAAACACTTGTGTCCATCCCATCCCTCAGTTCTCATGCTTACAGTTGCCACTTTCAGTGATATTCTCGTGCTAATTTGGAATTCGGAAAAGATGTGGCAACTCTCCCTCCACGTGGATATGAAGGAAGCTTGTCAATTTTTCAAAACAAGGGTTCAGATTTGTTACTAACAGGCGAAGACAAGATTTCCCTCACAGCAAGGAAGACATTAAATTTATGACAACCAATTAGTACGGGGCAGTACAAGATCTGTGGACAACGTCCTTTCTGTGAAACTGCACTCCAGTATATAAAATGATCTATATACATGGAGACAGTCCAGAAAAAATTGCAATAGGTTCTTGACTCCTTTCACTGCGAAGAATGAAATTTTTAGTGTACAGTATATGTATGTGTATATACATGTGTATGTATGCAGGGTGATTCATGAGGATTTACCGTCACTTTCGGAGCTTATTTCCGAAGACATTCTGAGCAAAAATGTCATATAAACATTTGTACTAATCTCAATATTTTCAGAGTTACACTAATTTGAAGTTGTTTGTAAAGTATCATTATTATTTAGTTTTAAGGGTAAAAGAATATTACAGATAAAGGATGAACTATTCAGTAGTATAATTTATTTAATTAGCTAGTATTCTGAAGCTAAAAATGTGTTGTGAATTCCATAGTTGCTTCGTACAGAATTTTTTTTTTTTTAACTATAAAATTACATTTTTCTTACGCATTTATCAGAACAATTGTTACAAATCACTCCACTCTTGTAAATTTTTCAAGACTGTACTTTAGGATGCATAAATAATTAAACTATAAAAAAATATGTTCCTAAAAGTCGTATGATTTGTAACAATTTTTGTGATAAGTACGTAAGAATGATGTTAAAAATTGAAAAATAAAATCTGTACAAAGGAATTAACAAAACATTTTTTTTAGCTTCAGAACACTAGCTAGTTAAAAAAATGACACTTCTGAATAGTTCATTTTCCATTTGTAATATTTTTTGCCCTTAAAACTGAATGAACAATGTATTTTACAAACAACTTCAAATTAATGTAACTTTGAAGATACTGAGATTAGGACAAATGTTTATATGACATTTTTGCTCGGAATACCTTCGGAAATAAGCTCAGTAAGTGACTGTAAATCCTCGTGATTCACCCTGATATATTCAGGGGGGAAAAAACCTGAAAACTGGCACTTTAACATAAAATTCACACATCACTCAGCAGATGAATGAAACATTTTTTTCAGTTCCAGTAGCAAGCCATTCTGTTATACTAGAGCCCAGATTTATATGCACCAGAAGTTAAGAATGACACTGAGTGTAGGCCTACTTCAATGAATATGGTGTCCGGTAGAAAGGTTTTTAAGTCTGGTTCACAAAACTCCAAAATTGTAGGACTGCATAAATCCATTAGTCAATTTTCGAATGATTAATTATGAAACACCCTGTATATAGGCTATTACTAAAACGTCACTTCATTTATACATTTATATTTTGGGTAGTAGCCTACTGTTAAGTTTAGGTGACGATTGAGAAGAAATTCAAGTACATATAAAGATGTTAATAAAAGTCATTTCAGGCAATATAGTACAGAAAGAAATTTATTCATATTTTTACGTTGAAATAAATATTTCTACCTGAATCTTGTGTTCTTATGTAGGTAGCACCATAATAAGGTAACACTGGCAAAAGACGAACTACACCTTTTCCAGTTGTATTTCAGAAATTATCAAATGTATTTCAGATTAGTGGATTGTATTTCAGAAATTATCAATTATATTTCAGATTTGTCAATTGTATTTCAGATGGTATCACAAAATAAGCAATGCATTTAAGATTACGTAGTTGCTTTTATTTTACAAAATAACAAACTTAGACATACTGGATTTTAACATATATTTAAAAAACTGGAAATTGGATTTAAAGAATCCTCAACTTTATTGCATTTTAGCGTCTGACAGGCATATTCTCCATATATATATTATTTTTTCTATTTTAATGTACCGAAGTACATATGATATTTCCATGCAGATATTCTGCGTCATCATACGATGAAAGAGTAATGGAACGGAGAAAAATTCTCTCCGGCGCCGGGATTTGAACCCGGGTTTTCAGCTCTACGTGCTGATGCTTTATCCACTAAGCCACACCGGATACAACCCCGACGCCGGTTAGAATCGTCTCAGATTAAGCTCCAACTCTTGGGTTCCCTCTAGTAGCCGCCCTCTGCACTACGTCATAGATGTCTATGAACGCAGGACCGAAGTCCACACATGTGCTGAGGTGCACTCGATATGAGCGACTAGTTGGCCGGGATCCGACGGAATGAGCGCCGTCTTAAATCACGAAGTGATTTACGCATATCATATATATTATTTTAATGTGCCGAAGTACATATGATATTTCCATGCAGATATTCTGCGTCATCATACGATGAAAGAGTAATGGAACGGAGAAAAATTCTCTCCGGCGCCGGGAGGGAACCCAAGAGTTTGAGCTTAATATGAGACGATTCTAACCGGCGTCGGGTTTGTATCCGGTGTGGCTTAGTGGATAAAGCATCAGCACGTAGAGCTGAAAACCCGGGTTCAAATCCCGGCGCCGGAGAGAATTTTTCTCCGTTCCATTACTCTTTCATCATATTCTCCATAGCTAAAGCTGCAGCTTGATGATTTGTACCGTGTTGTATTGCACGAGCACAATCACCACCAACAATATTATGTGTGTTGCTTCATCAATTTTACTCTCTACAGTACAGTAGGTATATTA
The DNA here is from genome assembly GCF_040183065.1 of Periplaneta americana. Classification (NCBI taxonomy): domain Eukaryota; kingdom Metazoa; phylum Arthropoda; class Insecta; order Blattodea; family Blattidae; genus Periplaneta; species Periplaneta americana. The sequence goes on from NC_091125.1 coordinate 167,447,818, forward strand.
TCCTACAACACCAGGAGCTATGACGTCAGGAATTCCAAGATGGGTTTTTACGTAACGTCTTCACACCAAATGGTCTCGATTGGATTTAACATTGGCGAATAAGGTGCCAACCGTAAGTTCTGAAATACAATTGATAAATCTGAAATACAATTGACAAATCTGAAATACAATTGATAATTTCTGAAATACAATTGACTAATCTGAAATACATTTGATAACATCTGAAATACAATTGACACATCTGAAATACATTTGATATTTTCTGAAATACAACTGGAAAAGGTGTAGTGACATTGCGAGAAAGTGCAGTCCTAACGTATGAATAAAGACGTCATAAACCGAAGCATTGATTCATCTCTTTGTACACTATACCTCGTATCTCACACGACCTTTTCGGGATCGATCTTGGGTCGCGTTTGCTGAGAACCATGTACCTGATTTGACCGTGTCTGTATGTGAAACAGATTTAAAAGTAAACGTACAAAGTCTCGATCTCTCCCTTTATAGGATTAGCTGTGAGAGCTGTCTGGAGGATGTGAAAGCAATAATTATTCTGCGTGTGGCAGGAAGTCACCAAGGAATGGTGATTCATTGATTGGTTGACGTCTACCAACTGCAAGGTTGCTGCAGAGTTAAAATGACGCGCTTGCCAGTTAAGTACAACGTGTTCTCTGTTCTTTAGCTCGCTCTGAGGAGAAGTATCGTAGAAAGTCGACGGAACTGATTAAGTAATGACTAGGGGACGGATGTTGATGACCTAAAAATCTACTTAAAATTATCAATAAAATGCCCTTAAAATAATGGAAAAATGACATACAATAGGGATATCCTGAACTAGCACCAACAGATAGCGCACGTGTACTTTGAGGGATGCGCTTTGCGTGTGCATATTTTGTTTTTCGGTATATAAACATTGGGAATATACGTATTACATTACTATATTAAATACTCCTAAAAATGACAAATTTTGTTATGTCCCTATATGTAAAAATCAGAGAAAGCTTTTTGTCTTCAATCGGGTCCCGAAATATTCTGAATATATGCTTTAAACCTTAAAAAATATACGTAATTAAATTGCGGCTCGAAAGTGCTAGCTATTAAATAAAAATAACTACTTCAAGTAAGGAATTGTTGACTACAGTTTCATTTTGAAAGAGGAAAAAAAAAATATGCAATCTCGTCAGCGAGCTATGTTAGCTTAGATTACATGCAGTAGTTGTAGGAGTCTCCGAAGTTTACGCCTGCAGTTAATTCTCGATAAACTGGGATGTTTATTATCCAAGACGATTCGTAGTGAAATCCATTTCGTGAATAATATTTTTAATGTATTATACCCTAATTATTAAAACCATGTTTTAACTTCAAATTTTCAAAATCATCCTACATAGTATTCAAAACTGCATGTCCTTAACCTACAAAACGCAGACTAATTGTGATAATTTCTGCGATCACATTATATCTTCCTATTAAAAATTGCATTTGATCTTTCTGCAACTACAGAAAAAAATACAAGGGATTCAATCTCGATAGTCCCTTCCCTATAAAAAAAACACATTGGTGGCTGCATATCCTGATTTTAGCGTACTGTTCTTAAATACTAATGATTAAAGAGCGCAATATTCACCTTCGACATAGTTCACATTTTTTCATTCGTGCATCTCATTCTCAAAGTTCTCGTTTAGGTTCATGAACATTCAATTTACTCGTATCTATATTCTGCATACTGCAGATTTCCCCACCCATCTCGGGGAATCGCTCAATATTATACAGGTTTACGTTATTATTTGTTGTAAATTAAATTATGAGGTAAGAAAATACTGAATTATATTAAATTATACTAGTTTATACAAAATAATTGTAAATATAATTTTGACACGCACAGAAAATCAACAAGCAGGAAAATGTAAACAACTGTAGCATATGACATAACATAGCCCTAGAACATATTGCACCGCATGGAACGCTCCTGCCATCTAGCGGTAAAACTTCGCATAAGATATCCCTATTAAAAGAAAATGACGTTTAAATATTATTCAACGTACTCGCACAAAGATATGTTGGAGGCAAGACTGGAAAGTATTCCTGAAGGAAGGCGAGCAACATAAGTTGCCCACGTTTTTATCGCTCTGACATAGCTGGTGTGTGAATCATAGCTGTGATTGCTGCCACTTCATTTGTTTGAATACATCACGCTTGTATGAATAATGCACGGAAGATGCAGAAAAATGTTGAAACATGAGTCACGTCGGACGGTAGACATACCAAGTGTTGGGTGGGTCTGACGACCATTTCTTTCGCTCAAACTTTCCCTCGTAAAAGTTTTCATGCCAGGATTGAAGTTGTCTTGCTACGTCCTTCACCTCATCGGAACTTGAGAATTTGATTCCAGAGGCCGTCTTTTCTTTCGCCAGGCAGCAACTTTATCTTTCGTTTTCCACTTCGTCGATTAAGATTCTCCTTTCGTTTCTTGTCGTTCTTTGTAATCATTGTGCGTAACGCAGCGTCGATAAATGTGCCACTGAATTAATTTGTCTCATCGGTTGTACATCACTTTACAGAACAGACTACGCAGTTCCTCA